>NC_057809.1:132375021-132383128 GCF_018294505.1 Triticum aestivum | reverse complement strand
ATACTGCTCCCTCCATCCATGAGCACCTTGGTGAACTTATAACCTCCCACCTGAGGCGCCACCACCAGCGCCAGCTGACCCGGGTTATCGACCTGGGGCGGGTGATCCTCTCTGCTCCGTATGATTGGCTGTTCAGACCAACGTAGATAACGGGGTATGGCCGGTTCAACAGAGTTGACCGCCCGCCTCTGAACCTTCCGGTCTCGCTTGTCCAAGCTAGTGGTAAAGACATGGTACTGTCCACCACTCAACTGCTTTGGGTTGCTTTGGTAACCCGACTGCTGCTGCTGCTGCTGTTGGTTGTAACCACCCTGGTTGTTCCGATTATTTTGACCATTATTTCCGCCCGGATTACCATTAAACCCTGAACCGGAACTTCCTCCACCGTAACCCGGCCCGAACCCTGAGCCATCGCCAGATTCGTGATCATACCGGAAATTATTAGAATTCTTGAACTCCTACATAATAAAGCAATCCTTCCAAAGGTGGTTCGCTGGTTCCTCCTTCGTCCCATGTTTTGGACAGGGCTGGTTTAGCAGAAAGTTTAGGCGGTTTGGGTTAGGGTTGGGCGCCCCACTACGATTTCTTGGCCTACCCTTGCGTCGTTGGCCATTGTTCTGTGCGTTGGTATTAGCCACAAAGTCCATGTTACCATCCACTTTACGCTTGCCTCCTCCGCCATTGCCTACCCAGTGATGCTGCTAACCTTTGGAGCTGTTGTTCTTCTTTCCCTTCCCTGTCTTGTCATCATCAGATTCGGGATCCTTGGTACTATCAGAATCAACATATTTCACCAAAGCGTCCATGAGAGTCCCCATGTCAGTGCAATGACGCTTCATCCGTCCCAACTTCAGCTTTAGGGGTCCAAACCGGTAGTTGCCCTCTAGGGTTAATACTGCGGTGTCAGCGTTGATGCGGTCTCAGGAGTGCAATACTTGTGAAACCCAGCGCACCCAATGAGTCGTTGATTCTCCTTCCTCCTGGACGCATGCAGCTAAGTCCACTATCGACATAGGCTGTTTATAGGTATCTTTGAAATTGCTGATAAACCGGGCCCGTAACTGGGCCCATGAACTGATAGAATTAGCCGGCAAGCTTTTTAACCAAGTAC
Organism: Triticum aestivum; assembly: GCF_018294505.1. Lineage (NCBI taxonomy): Eukaryota > Viridiplantae > Streptophyta > Magnoliopsida > Poales > Poaceae > Triticum > Triticum aestivum. Next base: position 132,382,017 of record NC_057809.1, on the reverse strand, counting down.
GGGCCGTTCCTTCGAGCATCATGGTGAAGTATTTTGCACACACCGTGTCATCCACATCAAGCATCTCCATGGCCATCTCATAGATCTCCACCCATGTCTCTGGAGGTTGATCCGCCGTGTAATTTGGCACCCTGCGCGGGCCTTTGAAATCCTTGGGCAAGCGCACGTTGCGTAAAGCGGGGATAAGGCAAGGCACCCCCAAAGAACTGGAGGTAACACCAGGTTCAGTCAAGGTGGTTGGATGAACCGGCGTGAGCTGCCGAGCCTGGTGCTGTGCGACTAACTCGACCTCCTTGCGCGCGCGGGCCCGGTCCACCACTCCCTGAGCGTCATCAGCACCACCCGCCGGGTTGTTGTCCCGGGGTGCCCCACGTCATTCATTACTCGACACTACCGGTTCATCAATATGTCTGCTATAGCTCCGGCTTGGACGAGGGGTCGAGTGAATCCGGTCGCGGCTATACGAGTATGCTTCCTGTTGAGCCAAAGCGGTCCTCAGAAGTTCCTTGACCCGCCGTGTCTCTACTGCCTGCGGCGAGTCACCTTCAATTGGAATGGCCTCCAGCCGTGCAGCAGCGGCAACAAGATTGTCCATTGGGTTGGAGTAGTGACCCGGGGGTGTTAAAGCAGCCTGAGGTACAACGGTGTTTTGACGAGGCAGGTCGATCCAACGAGGCTGAACCGGCGCACCGGTTCCTGGGGCTTCTGCCCGGTTCCCCTCCAGCGGATTACCGGCTCTTGGCCCTGGAGTGTTGAAAAGGTCTCTGGCCTCGAAAACCGAAGATAAGCGGGATCGGTTCTTCCTCCTCATGACTTCATGTGATGCGCTCTGGTCTAACATAAGCCTGTAGGCCTGTGTGTCTAAAGCAGCCCGCTCTGCGGCCATCCTGGTGTCCTCAGCCGCTAGATCCGCCTTGGCCTGGGTGATCTCTTCCTTTACCTTTGCAATCTCCGCATTGTGAACGTCCTGATCTGGCGGATTAGCTTCCGCCATGAGCATAGCCAACGCATCAAATAGCTCTGATAGAACCTGAGCCGGCGGGCGCACAGGGCCTCCTACCCCGGCGGCCGTTGCTGCTGCTGAACCGGAAATCGTTACCGTAGCTGTCGAAGAATGAAGTGCTGCTTGTGTTCCGGCCATGAATATTCCAACCCGGTTGGGCAGATCAGAGGGGTCCAGAATACTGTCGCCATCGGAACAGCTCCCAATCCGTCCATCTTGTAGCTGATAAAGAGATTCGGTTTCTCCGGTCAAAGATTCGTCACCGGAACAAATGACAGTCGCCTCGTGAAATCCTGATCCGTCCTCATGACTTCCTCCATGGATGACTCCCACGAAGGCCCGCTTCATGGCCGGTTTAACCCGGGCGGATTACGCACGCTGAGCCGTCTCAACGAGGTCGGTGCAGATGTCCGGCTCAGGGCCCGGTTCACCGATCTTACCAATGAAAACGTGAATGCTACCAAAGGGGACCCGGTACCCGTACTCAACTGAGCCGGCCTCGGGGCCCCAGCCTGCGTCGTCGATGTAGAGCCTGCCGCGACGACTCTTAGTCATCCGGCCTACAGCATAGCCCTCGAGTCCTTCAAAGCGGCCCTCCAAGAACCGGAAACCATCGTGCGATAGCCCCACAGTGGGCGCCAACTGTCGTGGTTTTGTCACGGCAGATGTCCTATAGAAAGGACTTAGTCGTGGAGCCATCGCGATGGGTTAGCTTGAAGGGGTTAAAGCGAACACAAGGACGCAAGAGAGTTTATACTAGTTCGGCCCCTTCGATGAAGGTAAAAGCCTACGTCTGGTTGTGATGGAATTGATTAGGTCTCGATGACTTGGGAGCAAACAAGCTTCGCCTAAGTCTCGAGTTGTCGTTCTCCGCTCAACCGTCGCCGGGTTGTCCCCTTATATACACGGGTGACGCCCGTCGGTCCCCAGAGTCCCAACACCGGTTCATACTCATATCCGGGTTGGTCTCTCCTTATTCCTAACTTACAATACAAGTTTACATACCAAGCCGATTTACGGCTACAGGTCTTAAACCGACTATAGGCCTTGGGCCCTTATCTTCCTCCTTGGGCTTTAACTCCCTTGAACTACTGATGATGTTAACCCGGCCCAGATAGGCCGGTTTACGCCCAGTAGTAATATCCCCAACAGGACCCTTAGGCAGGAGGTGGCCCATACAACAGTGTCTTTGAGGCACATGTTGGGATGATGTGCTACGCGAGCAGGGTTGACACAATTGGGGGCTGAAGTCTAGGAGCATAGCGTGAGATTTGTTTTGTTGAAAAAAAGGACGTCGTTCCGCTGCAGTCAAGGGTGTTGCTTTGGTGTTTGTCTTGTCATTGGAGCATTGACTTGATGGCTACCAAATTGGATTGATTAAGTACGTGTGCAAAGGAAGAAAAGAATAGTTCGAGATAGCTAAGGTGGTTTACTACAGGCAAATAAGAAGGCTCCGGGTGCTTTTTTTTGGAGTTCTTTGCTTTGTATGTGGATCGTGTATGGTACGGATGCAGCGATGCGTTGTTTGTCATGATGGCCCAACAAAAATCAAGACAGATGATGTGCGCACAAGACTCATGGAGTCTGAAGCATGTCGTGCAGTCGAATAAGTTCGGCTCGGTCAGACAGGACAGTCTGATGGGATTGATGTGAGTCAGTTGGAACAGGAGACAGTGGTGGGATCGGCGACAGCGACATATGAGCGTGATGCTGATGGTGACCGACTTTTGGGCGTGGAAACACGTGTGCAGGCCCCAAGGGCTTGTGTGGCTTCGACAAGACTATGGCGTGGGGTTGATTCAAGGTGGTGTACACATGGAGCTTGAAGTTGACGGGGCGCGAGGGTGGACTGATCATCTACCATGGAGTCATGTTGATGGTGGAGCTGGATTGAGGGGCTACGGTGTAAGGATCCAGGGAATAGAAGCCTATTCAGCAAGGAGGAAAAGCGAGTGACATGCAGTTCGAAACTGGAGCCCATTGGTCTGATGGAAGCGTGAAACTCGTCATCGGCCGGTGATGATCGATGGTACTCTGCAGTGGGGGTTGAGTGGTATGGGTTCGTGACCCTTGAGACTCGACCGGGACAGCGGAGGCTTGGCGCGGTAATAGCGGCGAGGCGTGCGGTATGCACGGGACATGGAGACGGGCCAGGGCTCTGGTGGTCATACATGTGGTGAGACAACTGCAAATTTGACTCGGGATGACTACAAGCAATGGTGAAATTCCTTCAAGTTTCAGACATGCGGTCGAGAAAGGAGCAGTGATGTTGAGTTCAGGTAATTCTTATGTGTGACACCCAATATGTGAGTTGTTCACTTTCACGCAGGTCAGTGATCAGTGTGTGATGGCGTTGGACTGATACTCTGGAAGTTGGGAGCACAAACTAGAGTGACAAGGAACTAAATTTTGCTTGAGTGTTGACTGTGGTCAAGAAAAGAAGGGACTACAAGTTGCAGGTGGAGTCATATGGAGTCTTTGGAGTAGCAGCGGTACTCATGGGATAAGCTCAAGTCCAATGTACATGGAACTTTGACACATAGACAAATTCAAGTTGGTGGAGAATATTCGCCAAGGTGGAGTTTGTTAGAGTTGTGTCGAATATAATGTACAAGGTAGGTTACAGTTGGACTATGAGTTGTATTGTGTTTACATAGGATGTGGAGTCGTATCCTAGTAGGACACTTGTATCCTAGACTTCTCTTATATAGCGGGGGTAGACACACGATGTAACCTATGCCAACATAATAGCACATGCACGCAAGGGGGAGCCGGCGGCGTGTGCCGGCGCCGGGTGGCCGGTGTCGCGGTATCTCGGGGAGGAGCGCCTGTAGTCATGCCTCGGGGATGTAGCCATATCGGTGAACCTCGTTAACAAATCTCGGTGTCGTGCTTCGTGTGATTGCTTGGTCCTCGGTAGATCGACAAAGTGCCTCGGATTTATTCTAACACTAACATAGCCCTTGAAAGTGCCTAGCCGCCTTTCAATAGGGTACATCCAGCCATATTGTACTGGACCTCTAAGTAGTGCCTCATCAGGTAGATGAACAGCCAAATGCACCATCACATCAAAGAAGGCTGGAGGATATATCTTCTCAAGGTCGCATAGGATAGTTGGTATCTTGTCTCTAAGACGCTCCAAAGCATCTATCCTGATATTCCTACTGCAGAGTTCCCTGAAGAATTGTCCCAACTCTGCAACTGCTCTGTATAAGTCAGGGCGGCCCAATTCTCTAAGGATAACATGTAAAACCCTTTGAAGTAGGACGTGGCAGTCATGAGTTTTCAACCCTTGTACCTTGTTTCCATCTGAACTGACTCTCCTTTCAGGGTTGGAAGCAAATCCATGTGGGAATCTCACAAGTGACAGGACCTCGCAAAATTCTTTTCTTTTTACCTTGTCCAAGACGTACACAGCTGGTGCCATATCCCGTGGTTTACCTTCGTCTTGCACCTGCAAATCCTTTCTGATACCCAGGTGTGTCAAATCAATCCTAGATTTTAAGGTATCTTTCGTCTTGCCTTCAATATTAAGAAGTGTGCCGATAATGCTGTCACATATATTTTTCTCAATGTGCATCACATCAAGATTATGCCGCAGATCCAAATCTTTCCAATACTCCAAGTCCCACAAAGTGGACCTGCGGGTAAACAATAATCTCTCTTCTACCCCGCCACACTTCCTTTTCCCGCTACCATTACCAGGATGGTTTCCTGGTGTAATATGCCCGACCTTCTCTAATTCCACTTGCAACTCATCGGCGGTGAGCCACTTTGGCGCATCACGTTTTCCATGCTTTGCATTGAACACATGTCTTCGGTATTTTCTAGGATGCGGCTTGTCCTTGGCAAGGAAACGACGGTGTCCAATGTAACAGATCTTGCTAAGTATTGCATATGACAGTGGATTCCTGTCACAGTGAACACATGTATTGTAACCATGTGTCATTCGCCCTGACATAGTGCCCAAAGCCTGATAATCATGGATGCACCAAATTATAACAGCACGCAGAAAGAAATCAGCTGATGGGCAGCTATATAGGTCTCGAGTGAGAACACCCTTCCATAGCTGTTGAAGTTCCTCCACAAGAGGCTCCATGAACAAATCAAAATCCTTTCCAGGACTTTTTGGAACTGGGATGAGTAAGGCCATCATGTAGTTTGATTCTTTGGTGCAGACATTTGGAGGCATGTTGTAAGGGATAACAAGCACTGGCCACATGCTATATGTGGCGCTCTGGTGGCCAAATGGGTTAAATCCATCTGAAGCTAAGCCAAGTCTAATGTTTCTCGGGTCAACAACAAACTCTTTGTGTTTATCATTGAAGCTTTTCCACTCACTACCATGAGATGGATGGCTCATTACATTCTGATCTCTGTACTCCTGGTTCCTAGAATGTCACAGTACATCCTCTCTTGTTTCAGCAACATGAAATAACCTCTGCAATCTTGTTGTAATTGGAAAATGTCTCAGAACATTATGAGGAATCCTCTTCATAGCATCGCCATCTTTCCATCTTGATGATTTGCATTTCGGGCATTCACTTAAGTTGGCATAATCCTTCCGGAACAGAACACAATTATTCTTACAAACATGGATCATATCATATCCAATTCCAACTGCACGAAGGAAATTCTTCATTTTACTGTAGGTGTGTGGCAGCTCAGACGCATCTGGGAAAGATTTGCGGAAAGCAGCCAACATCGCATCGAATGATTTGTTGGTCATCCGCTCAGATGTCTTCACCTGAAGAAAGGTGACCATAGCTGAGTATACTGACAACTTATTTCCTGGGGTGACAACAACGTTGCATTGTTCCAACATGCGGGCCCACCGTTTTTCTTCTGCAAGTGAAAGTTCACGGAATGCACAAGCATTTCGTAGCATTGTTTCAATGTTGGTCAAACTCATTGGCTCCGCCACCACCACCTCCTCCTCCTCTTCCACCCGAGCATCAGGCAGATCAAGATGGTGATCTGCTGCTTCCACGTAGTCAATAACATTGACGTTCACAGCTTCACCATGATGAACCCACCTAGTATATGTGACCGACATCCCATACAAGTGTAGATGATTTTGCACAGTTGACTGGGGTCTTGTAACTGAATTCATACAACTGCTACACGGGCAGAGCAAATCTGATTTCGGACCACCGTACTCAGCTCTGATAAAGTTCATGAAGTTTTCAACCCCCTCGACATATGCAGCGGAGAATCTTCGAGCAGAAGTTATCCAAGTCATGTCCATCTGGTAGACATACAAATTGGTTCTTCTACTAGATATTACAGGAAAAACATATATGCTTTTTTATGAAGTCTAGAAAAAAAATACCTAGGTCGATGTCTAAAGCTATGGCAAGATATTTGGACGAGCAGATCTAAGTAACGAAATATATGTAAAGCTAATTTAGCAAACATATTTGAGTGCCAAATTATGGCAGGTTGTTTCAGCAGTCAATGAGGCTGAGCACACAACCATCAAACTATCGAAGGCCATCGCAGCAACAAAGATCGAGTATAAAACGGTGTACAGCTATTTCACCTAACAGATTGACTACTAGACCATGGCAATCTACGTCACAATAAATATATGACAGGATATTTTAGCAACTAATCGGCCTTGGCATGCCATCTCAGCTAAGCAGATTGAGTGCAGAACAGGGCAAGGAAGCTTCTTAAGCAGAGCATATTGACAGTAAACTACTTCGACAAACAGTGAGATTAACAGCGTCTATCAGCTAACATTCAACACTACACCGACATGAACGAGGCCTCAGTCTAGAATGCACATACTGTGGGAGAAGCTGACCGCCGTGCGTCTCCACACGAATGTCACCAGCAGTGGCAGCACTGACCGCCGTGCGCCTCCACAAGAACGTAGCCAGAGGTGGCGGCGCGGCTAGAGGACGACAGTCTACGAGAGCATACTGTGGGAGCGAGAGGATCGCCGAATCGCGGCGCCGACGTATCGGCGCGGCGGGGAGGGCGGATTT
>NC_057809.1:132366355-132374751 GCF_018294505.1 Triticum aestivum | reverse complement strand
CGAAGGGCGGTTGAATCGGATTTGGGGGGGATTTTTGGGTGTGTGTGGGGGGGGGGAGGATTTTCGCGCGGTGGGCGGGGGGAGTTTGGCGCATGGTCGGTTTCTCCAAGTGCAGTCCCACGTGTCAGTGAAGAGGCAAGCCGAAGCGCGTTCCGTTTGCGTGAGCCATGTGCAGGACCGAACGTGTGTGGGGTGCAATGCGACCACGACAGGAGTGCTGTGAGTGTACTGCCTTTTTCCTTTTAAACTAGGTGCTTCGCCCCCTCAAAAAAAAATTTGTTGCTTCGCGCGATCCATCGATACTACTACTAGTAATCCGGTAATCCTAACTAAAACGGCGCGGCCGGGTCTTTTCCCGCGCGATATGCTTGGAGGTTGGCTTAGTTGGGTTTTTTAGGACGAGTAATGCTACACCTACATAATCCCAGTTATGTAATTAACATAATGTGAAACGTGTGAGCTGTTGATTGTAGATTGGGGGGAGGGAGGGGCCCACCACCATGAAAATCACGGGAGGAGAGAGAGAGGCAATTTACGTTAACCCTTTCGCAGGTTCAGGTAGATGTAGAAATATGTGAAATGCGTGAATGTGTAGTGGACATACTATTGGAGTGCCTAAGTTAATTTGTGTATGTATAGACCCTATGTGTTTATTTTACTTCGCATGTTAGATTTGTCTCGGTTCAATAAAAAGCAGAGTTGGTGATGATGGTGTGCCTGTCATCCTGCAATATAAGCCATCCGATCTATATCTAACAGATAGGAAGGAAACTATGACAATTTACCCGCACTCCTCTCCACATTTGCAGATAAGGCTTTCCCTCGTTCATCCTTTTCTCCCACAAGATCTTGATCTTCCGTGCAACGCACGGGCATCTTGCTAGTACTCCTACAATATGTATATTATTGTGAAAGTTCATATACACCGGCCGAGATTAATGCAAACACGACAGATTTTCATTACATTTCGAACTTTTATAGGACAGAAAAATAAAACAAACTTGGCCCTAAACCTATTCTACGGCGGCGACCGACGTCCTCCATCTGCGATCTCTATGTACGGGGGCGGGGTTCAAGACCCGTGAAGTGAAGGTGCGGTCTCCGGTGAGGAAGAGTAGACCACGGGATACAGACCGGCCAGTTGGCACACCATGCCCTGCCGCCTCCCATGTCCTACTCATCCTCGGAGGAGTCCCCGACCTCGACGGTGTCGGACATTGGATGGCGGTAGTAGGACGCGTGGCTGACGGTGCTCCCGTCGTCGGCCGCCAGCGTGGCCACCGCTTCTGCGGTCGCGTCCACGTCTGATAACCCACAAGTATAGGGGATCGCAGCTTTCAAGGGTAGAGTATTCAACCCAAATTTATTGATTCGACACAAGGGGAGCCAAAGAATATTCTCAAGTATTAGCAGCCGAGTTGTTAATTCAACCACACCTAGAAACTTAGTATCTGCAGCAAAGTGTTTAGTAGCAAAGTAATATGATAGTGATGGTAACGGTAACAAAAGAGTAACGAAAGCAAAGTAATGTTTTTGGTATTATGTAGTGATTGTAACAATAGCAACGGGAAAGTAAATAAGTGTAAACCAGTATATGGAAAGCTCGTAGGCATCGGATCAATGATGGATAATTATGCCAGATGTGGTTCATCATGTAACAGTCATAACATAGGGTGACACAAAACTAGCTCCAATTCATCAATGTAATGTAGGCATGTATTCCGAATATAGTCATACGTGCTTATGGAAAAGAACTTGCATGACATCATTTGTCCTACCCTCCCGTGGCAGCGGGGTCCTAATGGAAACTAAGGGATATTAAGGCCTCCTTTTAATAGAGAATCGGAAGAAAGCATTAGCACATAGTGAATACATGAACTCCTCAAACTACGATCATCACCGGTAAGTATCCCGATTATTGTCACTTCGGGGTTAATGGATCATAACACATCATAGGTGACTATAGACTTGCAAGATAGGATCAAGAACTCTCATATATTGATGAAAACATAATAGGTTCAGATCTGAAATCATGGCACTCGGGCCCTAGTGACAAGATTAAGCATAGCAAAGTCATAGCAACATCAATCTCAGAACATAGAAAAGTCATAGCCGGTGCGATCTCCTGAATACGGTCCGATGGTAGAGCTAAATCGCACTCATCGTGACCACGTGGCGCACAAGGCAGGGGCTCGAATCCGTCGAAGATCAAGTCTCCGCGGATATCAGCCGTGTAGTTTAAGCTTCCAAACCTGACCTGGTGGCCAGGGGCGTAACTTTTGATCTGCTCCAGACGGCCAAGCGAGTTGGCCCGCAATGCGAAGCCGCCGAACACAAAGATCTGTCCGGGGAGAAAAGTCTGACCCTGGACTGCATCGCTATCGATGATCGTAGGAGCCATCAAGCCTAACAGCGATGACACAGAGGAACTCTCAATGAAAGAACAAATGTCGGTGTCAAAACCGACGGATCTCGGGTAGGGGGTCCCGAACTGTGCGTCTAAGGCAGATGGAAACAGGAGGCAGGGAACACGATGTTTTACCCAGGTTCGGGCCCTCTTGATGGAGGCAAAACCCTATGTCCTGCTTGATTTACTCTTGATGATATGAGTATTACAAGAGTTGATCTACCACGAGATCGGAGAGGATAAACCCTAGAAGCTAGCCTATGGTATGATTGTATGTTGTCCTACGGACTAAAACCCTCCGGTTTATATAGACACCAGAGGGCGCTAGGGTTACACAAGGTCGGTTACAAAGGAGGAGATATACATATCCGTATTTCCTAGCTTGCCTTCCACGCCAAGTAGAGTCCTATCTGGACACGGGACGAAGTCTTCAATCTTGTATCTTCATAGTCCAACAGTCCGGCCAAAGGATATAGTCCGGCTGTCCAGAGACACCCTAAACCAGGACTCCCTCAGTAGCCCCTGAACCAGGCTTCAATGACGATGAGTCTGGCGCGCAGTGTTGTCTTCGACATTGCAAGGCGGGTTCCTCCTCCGGATACACCATAGAAGAGTTTGAATAACAGGATAGTGTCCGACCCTGCAAAACAAGTTCCACATACCACCGTAGAGAGAATAATATTTCCACAAATCTAATCTGCTGAAACGTTTTGGCAAAATGACATCATGCCATGGCTCGGTGATTATTCGAACCGTTTTTCTTTAACCAGCCCCGCACATAACGCGAGGCAGTTTCTTGACACGTCTTGTCAAAGCAAAGATCGCGTCCCCCTTATTATGGGATTCTCATCAATACGGGCGTGGGTAACCCAACCGCGCCATCAATTATGGCGCTTAGGGGATAAGCGAGTTTTACCAGGCTAGTGGGGGCGCATAGTTTCGGCCGCCCTTATAAGGGGATAAGGTTTAACCTTTTTCTACCCATGCCTTCTTCCTCCTTGCTCATCCATTCTTGCGCACTTGAGCTCCAATGCCCAAGTCCACATCCTTCTCCTCAACCTTCTCCAAACATGTCCGGAGTGGGAGGCAAGTGGATGGCCTCCTCCGTCACGGAGGGCCACATCAAAAAGCTGCGCGGAGCCGGATACTTAGCCGCGAATATCGCGCATCGACTGCCTGCTGCGGGGCAGATTATTCCTACCCCGGAACCTCACGAGAGGGTAGTTTTCCTCCACCACTTCCTCCGCGGACTGGGGTTTCCCCTCCATCCATTCGTTCGTGGTCTTATGTTCTACTATGGGATGGACTTTCATGATCTAGCCCCGAACTTCATCCTCAACATTTCGGCGTTCATCGTCGTGTGTGAGGCTTTCCTCCGCATCCGGCCCCACTTCGACCTGTGGCTGAAGACCTTCAATATCAACCCGAAGGTGGTGGGAGGCCAACAAGCAGAATGCGGCGTAGCCATGGTGGGCAAGATGCCCAATGTTATATGGCTTGAAGGCTCCTTCGTGGAGACCATAAAGGGGTGGCAATCGGCGTGGTTCTACATCACCGAGCCGCGCGACACCAACTGGGCGGCGGACCCTGAGTTTCGATCTGGAATCCCCACGCGGCTCTCCTCCTGGAAAGAGAAGGGCCTGTCCTGGGGTTCATCGGTGGAGCTGGACGGACTCCAGAAATGTATCTAGAATATGGCAAGCAAGAAGCTCAAGCTTGTCAACATAGTCCAGGTCATGCTCTTCGGCCGGATCCTCCCGTGTCAACAACGGGATTTTAACTTATGGGAGTTCGACCCGGCCCGGCACCAGACTCTAAGAGAGCTCTTTGACACGACGCCCAAGGACGTCTGGAGGGTGCTGTTCAAGGGCGCCGAGGTCCCTCCTTCTCTTACCGAGGACCGCGGGCTAAGCGCGAAGCGCCTAGCGCATTCGGTGAGTTCTATACATCCGGTAGGATATTTATTTCCCCTAGCTTAACCATGTGCGGGGTTTGAGCTCCATGCCTTTGACAGGACTGGGTGGAGACGTCGGGGCAGATTAACTGTCCGGCCCCTCTGCCCGAAGACACTGCGGACGCTCTCCTGACGGAGATGCTGACTCCGGCTCCTTACAAGGTGCTGGAGAAGACCAAGAAGGCCAAGGGAACCCGAAAGAGTTCCCGGCGCCAGGTGGTATCGGACTCATCGTCCGATAACTCCGCGACGCACTCCTCCCCCGAAGACGAGGAGGAAGATGAAGATGCTCCCCCTTCAGTTAGGGGAGACAAGAAAAGTAAGGCCGCCCCGACCGGGGGGGGGGGGGGCGAAGGGTCCAAGAAGGGAAGGACCCTCCTTCCAGACTACTCCACCACCGCCGCCGCCGCCCCCGCCGAAGGCGAAGACGAGTGGCTGCTCAGGGCCAAGCCCCTAGCGAAGTCGTAAGTATTTGGATACCAGAGTAACTCATAACATACCTTTGTCGCACTGCTTCTCCTAACGCCGAATATGATTATGCAGATCGCCCCAAGCCCGTATTGACGCATCTTCGTCGGGCGGCTCCTTGGACTCGTCGGACATGGATAGTGATCCACTTCCGACCGCCACCTCCCCTTGCCCTACGGCAATGCCGAGGTATTGTCTCAAGAGGCACCGGTCGAGGGGAGACAATCCCGGAGGCGCCTCAAGGTGACCTTCCGGACTCCAAGATTAGAGGGAGTAAGGCTCCCGAGGGCTCCGAGTTCGGCCCTCAGCCGAACACCGCGCCGGAACCTCCAGTGGTTCCGGACTCGGGCAGGCGGCCTCCTTCTAAAAGGGGCAAGACGCCTGTGCCGGTGACCTCTGCCCATCCAGGGGCACTGGATAATCTGCTGGGAGCGCTTCGCAGCGCTTCCATCGACGAAGAGCACCACACTATTATGAGTGCGGTGATCCAGAAGGTTCAGTCCGCCAAGAGCGGACTGACTGAAGCCTATGCCAGCCTTCTAACAGGCTTTGAGGTAAGTATTTGAAATATAGGAAAAATATTACCGCATAGACAGTAGCCCCTGATGCTCTGTTCGGTGTTCACAAAGAAAAGCCGAATAGAGGATCAAACAGTATCACAGGAGTCTAATATAAGTATGTCTATATGCGTATGCAGGCTTCGCTGCTGGCCTCTTCCGCACTGACTGCGGAGGTCGCCGCACTGAAGTAGGACCTCGAAGGGTCCAAGAAAGAGCTCGGCCTTGCCAAGAGGCAGCTCGAGGAGAATAAAGGTAAGTAGTACCTAGTCTATGGATATATATAAAAAGAATGCGATTGCAAAATGACAGGATCATCGTAAATTTGCCAGGGGCCACGACCAAGGTGGCAACCCTGAAGCAAGCGCTATCCGAGGCCGAAAACAAAGCGGCCAAGGAGCACACCGAGCGGGAAAGGCAGGAGGCACGGGTGGGCGAGGTGCAGCAAGAGCTCCACGCTCTCGTGACGAAGCACGAGGCGTTGGAGCTTGACTTGAAGATGCGAGAGTCCGAGCTTGCCACGGCCTCAAGAGCGCAAAGAATGCCAAGGCTGAGGCCCAAAAGGCCCTCCAAGAGATTGATGTGATGAAGAAGATAGCGGCAGGTAAGGCATTCAATATGCAAAGCAAGCATGTGAAAGTAAATTACTTGTTACTTACCCGAATCCGGAGCTCTCCAGGAGCATTCACAAATTTTCCCCGCAGCGTGTCGGATGCCGCACAGTTTTACCAGGCTGAGGAGGGAAGCTCAACAGAGAAGCTGTTCTGGTCTCAGTATACTGAGACTGAACACCCGATGCCTCTGAGCGACTAGCTGAAGCAACTGGTTGAGCTGCATGATGACCCACAAGTATAGGGGATCTATCATAGTCCTTTAGATAAGTAAGAGTGCGAACCCAACGAGGAGCAGAAGGAAATGATAAGCGGTTCTCAGCAAGGTATTCTCTGCAAGTACTAAAATAAGTGGTAACAGATAGTTTTGTGATACGATAAATTGTAACGAGCAACAAGTAACAAAAGTAAATAAAGTGCAGCAAGGTGGCCCAATCCTTTTTGTAGCAAAGGACAAGCCGGAACAAACTCTTATAATAGGAAAAGTGCTCCCGAGGACACATGGGAATATCATCAAGCTAGTTTTCATCACGTTCATATGATTCGCGTTCGATACTTTGATAATTTGATATGTGGGTGGACCGGTGCTTGGGTGCTGTTCTTACTTGAACAAGAATCCCACTTATGATTAACCTCTATTGCAAGCATCCGCAACTACATCAAAAGTACTAAGGTAAACCTAACCATAGCATGAAACATATGGATCCAAATCAGCCCCTTACGAAGCAATGCATAAACTAGGGTTTAAGCTTCTGTCACTCTAGCAACCCATCATCTACTTATTACTTCCCAATGCCTTCCTCTAGGCCCAAATAATGGTGAAGTGTTTGTAGTCGACGTTCACATAACACCACTAGAGGCTAGACAACATACATCTTATCAAAATATCAAACGAATACCAAATTCACATGACTACTAATAGCAAGACTTCTCCCTTGTCCTCAGGAACAAACGTAATTACTCACAAAGCATATTCATGTTCATAATCAGAGGGGTAATAATATGCATATAGGATCTGAAGATATGATCTTTCACCAAATAAACCAACTAGCATCAACTACAAGGAGTAATCAACACTACTAGCAACCTACTAGCACCAATCCCGGACTTTGAAACAAGAATTGGATACAAGAGATGAACTAGGGTTCGGATATGAGATGGTGCTGGTGAAGATGTTGATGGAGATTGCCCTCTCCCGATGAGAGGAGCGTTGGTGATGACGATGGTGATGATTTCCCCCTCCCGGAGGGAAGTATCCCCGGCAGAACAGCTCTGCCGGAGCTCTAGATTGGTTCCACCTCGTGGCGGCGGAGTCTCGTCCCGAAAAGTTCCTCCCTCTTTTTTTCTCATCGAAAGACTTCATATAGGAGAAGATGGACGTCGGAGATCCACCAGGGGGCCCACGAGGTAGGGGGGCGCGCCCTAGGGGGGGGGCGCCCCCACCCTCGTGAGCAGGGTGTGGGCCTCCTGGCCTTCATCTTTGGCGAGGGTTTTTCTTTATTTGTTTTAAGATGTTCCATAGAGTTTCAAGACTTTTGGAGTTGCGCAGAATAGGTCTCTAATATTTGCTCCTTTTCCAGCCCAGAATTCCAGCTGCCGGCATTCTCCCTCCTTATGTAAACCTTGTAAAATAAGAGAGAATAGCCGTAAGTATTGTGACATAAAGTGAAATAACAGTCCATAATGCGATAAATATCGATATAAAAGCATGATGCAAAATGGACGTATCAACTCCCCCAAGATTAGACCTCGCTTGTCCTCAAGCGAAAAGCCGATAAAAATAAATATGTCCTCATGTTTAGAGGTAGAGGCGTCGATAAAAATAAAATACGGACATGAAGGCATCATGATTATTCTCATAACAACAACATATATAGATTTTGTCATATGATTACTTATGTTCAAGTGATGATCTATTCACAATGCAAAAGTATAAATCATAAACTTTATTGAGCTCCGACAAACTATAATCTCAGTCATTGAAGCAATTGCAATTTATCATAACATCGGAAAGAGTCTATGTCAGAGCTAAAAAGCAAGTCCACATACTCAACTATCATTTAGTCCTCCATAATTGCTAACACTCACGCAATACTTGTGGTTATGGAGTTTTAATCGGACACAGAGAAAGATAGGGGCTTATAGTTTTGCCCCATAACCTTTTACCTCAAGGGTAATGTCAACAATAATGGTTCATGCTCCCCTACATCCAATTATATATATATATATATATATATATTCTGTTACTAGTAACAAAATAATATTCTGTTACCCTTCGGCCCTATATAGGAGCGACGACGACCGAACCCACCACCTCCCTCCCGATCCCCAACTCCTCCTCCAGCGCGCCGCCCCCTCCCACCCCGCCGGCGCTCCGCCCCTCTCTTCCCCACCGCGCA